>NC_091743.1:52633478-52638478 GCF_043380555.1 Nothobranchius furzeri | reverse complement strand
AAATAAATGGACTTTCAAACCATAATCTTGTTTTTACTTCCACCTGTATTGGTGCAGATATTTTATGAATGAGATCCGTATTTGCCTCCCTCACTGCTGCTTTAAGCATATGTGTAACACAACTATATAAGTGACTTTGTCCCTTTGATTGTGACTGTGACTCCCCGTGGGGAGCGGTGAGCTGTGGCCGTGCTCAGGACCTATTTGGTTAGGGTTAGGGTTTAACCCCCCCAATCCTACCTGTGTGTGTCAAGCAGGGAGGCATTGGGTCCCATTTTTAGTCTTTGGTATGACGCGACCGGGATTTAAACCTCAATCTCCCAGTCCGAGGGCGGACACTCTGCAACTAGGCCACTGAGAGGGTACTCAAACTGTCCAGTTTAGCTTTGACTTTAGTCAAGTTGGGAAATTTGCGTAAACACAAACTGGAGAGAGAAACCAAAAGTAGCTGCTTGTTAAATGTTAGCTACTACAACTTTAGTCCGAACACTTAACATATAGTTTCATCTCTTTAGGTGTTTTATCTCTTTACTTCTTTTGCTTTGGTGTTCAACTACAAATGTATAAACATAAGTTTAGTGAGGTACACACACACACACACACACACACACACACACACACACACACACACACACACACACACACACACACACACACACACACACACACACACACAAAGGCATTTTCTGGCCCTCCTTTAGGCACAGAGGCATCACTGAAGAGTGTTTTTGGAAGGAGATTAAATACATCAGAATAGTGTGATTCAGCAGCAGTGTGCAGACAACCTCATTAATAAGAGACTTTAAAAGCAGCTTGCAGACTGATGAGATTTTTCTCTTTCTTTTTATTGCAGGATGTGACCTTGACACAAAGGTTAATGCATCTAAAAGTGCTGTTTAAGCCAATTATAACAGTAAAGTGGATATGGCAAATGAGCAGAACACTGGCTCTGAACAACACATAGCATCAGAACTGTGTGTGTGTGTGTGTGTGTGTGTGTGTGTGTGTGTGTGTGTGCTCTTGTACTTACTACATACTGAGGACCATTTTCCCTACAAAGTGAGGACATTTTTTTGATCCTCACTTTTTTTTTAGAGTCATACCAGAATCTTACTATACCAGTTAGAGGTATAGTGTGAATGACGTTTTAGTTAAGGTTAAGGTTAGGAATAGATCAGCATTGGTTATGGTTAGGGTTGGGGTATGGGTTAGGCATGGTGAATTCACAAAAATTAATGGAAGTCAATGGATCCTCCCTGACAGACGTGTGTGTGTGTGTGTGTGCGTGCGTGTGTGTTTGTGCACGTGTGTTACAGAGTGGTGGTGAGGGGATTAAATGAGTGTGTTAGTGGGTGTTGTACGCTGTGCAGGCTTGTGAGAAACCATGTGTGAATAGAAGATAGTAAAGTATTTTTTAAAACTGGATGTGTACAGCATTTGGCCGCCTTTCTCTGTTGGTGCATACCGTAGGGACTGTGGTGTCATTGTGGTGTGCAGTGATTTGCTTCCACCAAGGACTGAAATTAGGAGTTTAGGATGTAGACCCGGTGCTTTCAAAAATGCTTGCTCATGACTTCCCCTCTGCATGTTAATGTGATTAGTTCACTTTATGTTCACATCGTATCTTTGAAAGCCCACAACACATTTTGACAGACCTTCTCTCCATTGCAGCATTCGCACCCTGTTCAACACCTTCGTTTGAGATAAAGGGGACTTGTTTTGATAATTTTCTTAAGTTATAATTGTTCTGTGGTTGATACGAAACATTTTCGTGAAGTTATTTTCACTAAACACCTCTCACATAAAGTGATTTCAGCAGTATTCATGGCATTTTCAGTCATTCAGTTCTGAATGAGCTGTTTCTGGGCTCTGTCGATTTAAAACAATAAACTGGAGCTGGCCACACCTACCCATCCCCCACTCAGGCTGCTATAAGCTGAAAAGCTCTGATATCCCATTCAAAGTAGAGTAGCAATCCTTCAACAAATGAGAGATGGTTCTGTTCTAATTTCCCCATTTGTGTTGTCACAAACATAGCAACACAAGAATGCAAAATCTGAAATTTGCACAATATGTCCCCTTTAATAACTTCTGCATGCAAGCCTTTTCCAGCATTGTTCTTTAGTGCAACTTTTAATCACTTTAAACTTAAATACCCTTCCTTTTGCCACCAACTTCAAAGATGTTCCCAAGCAGCAGGAGCTGCTTTGTCTTTTGCACTCGTCTTGTGGAGGATTATTTTACGACTGGGATGTCAGGTGAAAGCAATTAACTGGAATGAACTTCCTGTCAGGACGAGAAACCCAACAGAACCCAAAAGTCCCGTGAAGAGGGATCAAGAGCAGCTGTTATAATGAATTATGGGCCTTTTCTGCTCTACTTTCAGATATGCACATCTTTTTTCTCCTTAAACACTCTCTAAATCAGCATCATATACGGACGTGCGCTTTGTTCAGCTGTTGGAGATTGATTTGAAGTTTCATCTCATTAAGTCTTTATATTGTGAGTCATGACTGAATAAAAGCCAGTTGGTTGCTTTTCCAGTCAACGTCAAACTTTAGTTTGTGTAGTTTACGATACATTTTCACTACAGGTCCAAGACTTTTTATTTTTTAGCATAAATAGACCATTTTATTAAAGGGAAACCCGTTTTATATGTTACTTTAGTTTAAGGTGGTAAAGATAATAATACACACTTGTGTGGAATCTAGGAATTCTCCTTTGGCTCCAGAGGGAGCTAATAAATTGTCCCATGGACATCAGAGGCCAGTCAGTCAGTTTCTTTTATTTTTTGTTGATTTATTTGTTTTCTGCTTCTGAAGTAGATGAAAATCAAATTTTCTGATTGGGTGTAGTTAAATGCTGCAAATATCTACATGCTCTTGTCTCCTCTAACGGCTCTGAAGCTGCTTTTATGGTTGAATCTTGGAGATGTGATGTGTAAAGAGTTTGGTCCACATTTCTGCCTGAAACAGGACAAAAAAACGTTTACAAATATATGAGGATGTTTGAATAAAAGTTAAATAACATTTCCTTACATTATTATCTTGTGTTCATATTTTATTATTACCTCTGATCAATCAAAACGGAAACATTTTAAACCTTTTCTGTCGTGCTTGTAGCTTGTTCGGATCAGATAGTCATGGCTTGTCTGTGAGACGCTTTAAAGCCTCCAGGTTCATCACCATGTGTCTGAGTTAAATCTTCTTACCTTCTGTGTCTCTCTCCTTTCAGGATCCGTCCTCAAATGGCTAAGGAGAAGATAGAGGGCTGTCATGTGTGCACGCTGGTCACACCTGGGGAACCGCAGGTGCTCCTGGGAAAGGACAAGGCCTTCACTTACGACTTTGTGTTCGATATCGACTCAGAGCAGCCGCACATTTACCAGACCTGTGTGCACAAGCTCATTGAGGGCTGCTTCGAGGGCTACAACGCCACCGTGTTTGCCTATGGACAGGTAAGAAAGTGAAACTTTAATTAACTTGAATCTGTAATTTTAATACATGGTTGTGAAAACGGGTTTTGCTGTTGAAATGTGAGCTAAACGTTGTTGTTGATGGTGAAACGTGTTTCAGACGGGCTCGGGGAAGACCTACACCATGGGAACTGGTTTTGATGTGAGCCTGGGCGTGCAGGAGCAAGGCATCATCCCACGGGCTGTTCACCAGCTGTTTGAGGGGATCCAGACTAGGAGGATCCATGCTCAGGATACTGGCATCCCAGCACCTGAGTTTAAAGTCAGCGCCCAATTCCTGGAGGTACAGCGCTAAACTTTATTACATCTAACATTTAAACCATGCAGCGTTAAAGATTTTGCCTGCCAGTTTGTGTGAGTGTGTGTGTGTGTGTGTATGCGTGCGTGCGTGCACGTGTGTTTGTGTGTGTTTGCATGCATGTGTGTGTGTGCGCTGGTCCATATTAACTCTAACCAGATGGGACAGAATGGAGGAGACAACAGGATCAAACTCCCATTCCACTAACAGGAAGTGACAGCTCGAAGACAGATGGGCTGGAACGTCTGCTTGTGCTTTGTTGGTCCTGATTAATGTTTGCCATTACCTCTGACATTATTCCTCATCACCGAGGGTAGAAGATGGATCAGAGTGTCGATGTGGAGGGAGGGAGGGATGCTTGGGTAGCAGAAATCAGATATATGACTAGTAATCATTTCTCCCGAGGAGATCTGCATGGTAATTGTTTAGGTTTGATTAGGGGAGTGTTTTACTTTGTGTGTGTGTGTGTGTGTGTGTGTGTGTGTGTGTGTGTGTGTGTGTGTGTGTGTGACTGATTACCTAAATGACTGATTTGTAAAAGAACACTTTTATAAAAACAAAAATTTATTTTCAGTTTTCTGACGCCTTTTTTTTTTATTGTTTCTGGTCCATGTTAGTGTTTTTCTGTGGGTTTTCAGGTCAGGAGGTTATCTTTGTTGATTGTAAACAGATGTGTGTGTGTGTGTGTGTGTGTGTGTGTGTGGCATTAGGCGGGAACAGCTGAGCTCTTAGCTGACCCCAGTGACCCCTGCCTTCCTTGTTCTCGGGGAGGTCGTTATTTTGACGGCTGCAGCTTCAGATTCGTGTTTTCACCAAGAGGGTTTTATTTTATTATTTATTTTTTTAGAGCAAGCCTCTGCTTTAGGGCTAATAGTTTTCATTAGTATAATGGTTATAGAGCATGTCCCCTATTTGTGTTACACACACTTAATGACTGCAGAGCGTTGTTGACACACGTGTTTGTTGCAGTTGTACAATGAGGAGATCCTGGACTTGTTTGATGGAGCCAGAGACCCCGAGAGTCGCAGCAGGAAGTCCAACATTAAAATCCACGAAGACGCCAGCGGCAGCATCTACACCACGGGAGTCACTTCTAGACTGGTGCACTCAGAGGAGGAGGTGAGCTGTGTGTGTGTGTGTGTTGAGTCATCGTTAGACGCCATTTTCTTTTCAAACTACTTGTTTAACAGACAGACAGTTTCCTTTTTAACAGAATTCCTAGGATTT